>NC_133898.1:87396487-87408987 GCF_964199755.1 Larus michahellis
TCCGAATTGGACACCGAAATCCAGACTCTCCCAGTGATCCACAGCTCAGTTATTATACAACAAACCCCACCAGCTCCTTCACAGCTTGCTCAGCCTGCTGCGTCACTATGTAGTTAAGAAGCCTTTAATCTTCAGGCTGACATAGGCGCAATGAGCCTGCAGACTAAAATTTCATACACAATTTGGATGAAAGCTAATTACTGCCTGTTATTCTAGCTTCTTTTCTCCAAGTAGAAGAATGTGGGGGAAAAATCAAACGCATTGCTTTTACTGCTTCATGCTTTACGCTATGCACTGCAACTGTGAAAACACTGTTACAAAAATAAAGCCATTTCTATGTTTCAAGAGTTTAAAAGATTGTCAGGTAGTCAAAAATACTGCTGGTCAAGAGGTATGCTTAATTTACTCCAAATCAAAATTCTGTTCTCCAGGTTCCCAGCTGAGGACATAGTTTTACAATTGTTTCGAGTGAAAAGTGCGATTTCAGATCTGAGCAACAGTCCTTAAAATGGGGCTTTGTGATACCGAAAGTGAGCCCGCTAAAAGCAATTAGCGCACAAAGCTTTATGCCCATGTGTGTAACTCTCGAACTCCAGTGGGACTGTTCACATTGTGCAAAGTGAGTAACATGAATCAGCCTTTGCAGGACTAGGGACTTCAGTGTAACATCATTAATACCATTATAATATACGATTTAAAAATCAAACAAGCATAAAGATTAGTCTAAGTGAAAACTGTTGTTCATTGAGTACAACAGATCAAATAGAACGAAGCAAATATTACAAGGGAACCAGGAAAACCAGCAGTAAAATCAAAGGATGTGAACATGTATATAGCATGGTTTACCAGAGGCAAAAATTACAAATAAGCAAGGAGATAATGTTCTTCAAAACTGAATAATCAGGGGAAAATGAGGAATTAATAAGGAAAATTATATCTTCCAATGTCATACCTGTGATGTACAATATATTTGAGCCAGATTCATACATATATTTAAAAAAATGTCAAACCGCAGATTTCAACAATAAAAAGCCTTTTCATAATCAGAGAATGGTATAAGAAATCTCGTTAATGAAACAGTTGCACTGTCTCCTGTCACAATATCCTTTGATGATAAATTATACTTCAAGGTGAGAGCCACGTCAGTTGAGATTCTTATTCTGAATTACCCCATAGGAATCCATCTCTCTCTCTCTCTTCTGACTATGGGCAGACCCTGATGAATTGAGAGCCCATGGAGTAAAGTCACCCTTCACAACTTCTTTCCTACATAACAGTTTTCTAGTCAATGTATCTATCTATTTGTTGGACATCCATTTAAGTACTTCCACATATTTAATTTATTTTTTTCATTTGGAAAGGGACAAGGATTTTAGCACATTATTTCAAGAAATTGCTTCTTCCTTAGAACCTTTTCATATCATGTTCTGAATCCTGCAACAGTGGTTTTCAGCATTTCTCATCATGCATTCACATTCACCAGCATTTAATCAAAAAAGGGCAATTTTAACTATAGCTTTTGCAAGAGATTTCATCAATTTCCAGATAACCCATTAACAGTTCCTCCACCTTGTATGCTCAAAAACTGTTTTGCCTGTGTATGCTATTTCCCCCCAGTTTCAGTTCTCACCGGCTGACTAGATCAACTGAACTCAAAACAAACAATTTTCTAAAGGACACTGAATTACAAAATAAACTCATTTGCGTGTTATAGGACACTTATCCTGCAAGGCAAGCCCCCTTTACACATCAGCCTCACCCTTTCCAATCGATCTTCGAAAATATCTTTGGAATCAAATTTGCAGTTAGACGAGTTGCATATACTTTTGATATTGAACTAGCAAAAATTGTGCTGCCTACCTCACTACAAGCTTTTAGGTAATTTAGAAATTTCAGAAAGATCAGATTCACTAGGAAATAAGCAGAGAAAAAAACAGGAACATAATCATGCTGCTCTGTAAGTCCCTTTTGTGTCTGTATCTCTAATGCTATCTGCAATTCTCATCACCCTGTCTCAAGAAGAACGTGAGTGATAGTACTTACAGATGAGAAGACACTGGAAGTGTTAAGACTTTCCACCCAGAGCACTATTTCAGAGCTAGGGTCACTCTGGACTAGCACTGGTTTTCAGCGCAGAATACCAGAGCACTGACGGAGACAGACTGCTGAGCTGCCGGGATCCTTGGTGTGACCCAGCATGGCAGCTCCCACACGTTTTAATAATGCAGCTAGTCTCCAGAAACGACCAGAAGAAGCTTCCTCTTCATTTATCACATTGCCTCCTCACATGCACCGAGCTTTATTTTTGAGGCAGTGGCCAACCACAGCTGAGTGGGCCCCTGGCTATTCTAAATTATAGCAAGGCTGAGAACACTGTAAATCAGGCAGGAAACTTTAATGCCACCTTTGGCCACAATGACCATCAATCCTTTATCCCAATTAGTCACAACTGGAATCCAGCCCATGCGTCTGCAGTCTTAAACGAGAGACCATCTTTGATGACCACTTTCCATCAGACTTAAAATTAAACAGCCCTCCTCCCCCACGACCTATGGAGTGACAACAGTGAGAAACAGGATGTTTTCCATGAAAGAGAATTTATATGCAAGAAACTGTGCTCCTGCTACAAGCAGCAGTCTATGGTGGAATATTTTTAGGATACAGATAATTCTGGCTTAGTTCCACAAAATGAACGGTAGAACTGCCTCAATTTAATTACCACCCCATGAAGCAATCTGACAGCCCCAATGCAGTGCTTAGTAAGCATTTTACCTCAGACAGCTTGAAGATGTATTGTAGCACTGAAATTACAATACGTACCATGACTTGTTCTGTCATCCTACTCCGGGAATGCAGCATGCTTGTCTCTATAATGAGCTGTCTGATATTCACCCATTTCACCTGTAGCAAACAGGAGTAAAACGTAAGTAACCATAAGTTGGCATATTAGTTGAACGCAAGCTAAAATATTCATTTTTGGCAGAAGGTTTCAGATTCTTTTAACTATCTAGATAAGCGCAATGCATAATTTACTTACATTTACATTTTGGAAGGCATTTTCAATTTTCTAAATTTTTAATTATTACAATCTGGGAAAAAACCAAACCAATCCAAACTCCCTATTTTCTCCTTCTCCATCTTACTCCCTGCTTACAAGATTCCTGGAAAGTATATTAGGGACATATTTTCTACTATGTCTAACACAGGGATAAAATATGTATAACTTAAGGACACATATGTGTGTCCTATTAAGAAAATTAAGTCTGCAAGAAAAGGTTTTCTCTGCTTAGTTCAAAAAACAAAGAAGAAAAACAATGTATTAAAAAAAATGCAGTAGGACACTTTATAAAGCTTACACTAATGCAGTTCCGTAATGTTTTTTTAATAAATATATTTATGCTTGAAAACATATGCTACTCTGCACTCTGCAAGTATAATGAAATGATGTACCTTTATTAAAAAACAAAACAAGTGATCCAGCTTGTTACCAGCAGAAGAAAGACCGAAACTTATTTATTCATATGAAATCTTATGGAGAAAATTGCATAGCTTTATTTTCTTTTTAATTATGCCATTACATCAGAATCGAACTGTGCCACCCTTCCTCTGGCTGAGCAATTTTTAGAAGGTGTGTGGAAAAGCAGTTAAGCCCAGGATAAATTTTAAAACACCCACCCTGCAGGAACTATTCACACCTATAAGAAGGCCCGCCTAGTGCATCCTAGAAATCAGGGAATTTTCATTGACTTAATCATTGACTTAACACTGCTGTGAGTTAAGTGTCATAGACTGAGTCCTGCTTAATGCCATCTCAGATGCCATGAATTGTGGGATGCAGAAAAATAATACCCCACATTAGCCATAGCAATTGCCTAAAAAAACCAAACCAAAACAAACCCACCTTTAAAATAGATGTAGTATAAATAGGTAAAAAAAAAAAAAAAAAGAACTAAGACCCTTCTTCTGTTTCTTTGTAGGATTCTAAGGAAAGAGCCCTTGCAACAAACACACACAGGTAAAAAAGGAGACACTTCAGATATTATTAGAAACCTTGGAGACCAGATTATACAAGCATGAGAACATACAGTATCTGTAATACTATCAGTGCCTATAAGTTTAAGAAATTATTTGGAAGTTAACTGAAAATGTCTTTATAACCAGCAGAATATCAACAATACATGATACGATATGCCCATTTGTGCTGAACCTTCCTTTTTCTGTTTACTGCCCCTAACCTGTTTGGTTAAGTCAGGGCTCTGTTCCCTGTGATTGCCTGGGAACAAGGCATCAGACAGTCAAAAGTAATCGCGCAGATCATACATCAGCCAAATTTTCTGACAGTATGTACTTAGCTGTTTCTGAAGACCAAGTCCTCCTGGAGGTAGCTCAAGTTAAGCATCTAAAAGCCAAAAGGTCAAGAATCCTAAAACTTTGAACTGAAACGAGACAAAGCTAGATTACACAAACAATTTGGTGCATACAAAGTCAGAAGCAAAGGTGATTCAATCCATAGATTTAAAAGTCCAAATATACTTGAGAAAGATCACTTGCTATATGATATTTTTCAAAAAATAAATGGAAACACCTGCAATGTAATATATAGTTTCGATTTGCCACATATTGGCTCCCTTACAAACCCTGTGTACAATTAATTGTCCTTGGATCTTACCCGTTATTTTGAGTATTAATTCTTTCTGAAACTTTATTTTCTCTCAATATATCTCTCTATTTCTTTCACATATAGGAATGTTCGGTTACCTTTCTTCAGACTGACAGTGTTACAGAAAACAGAAGTACCTCAGGATTTAGAAAGCACTTCCCAGTCACTATTACTTGAAAGCAAGAGTTTTCACTCTCAAAAAGGCATAATGTCCAAAAAGAAACAATACTCCGAACAAAGATGAAAAATCGTAGATTACTTTCACAGGGTCTTATTCTACAATGGAGAAAATATCCACACTCTAGCTAGGCTTCTTTGAAAAGAGTATTTTCCTTTTATATAGAGATAAAAAGCAAAGCTTTCAGGTCAGAGGCTATAGGGGAAAAGCGCTAATGTCTCCCCACGCTTTGATGTTACAAGTAGTCCCTCGTTACAGAAGTGTATTAGAGCTGCTAGTAAACCGAGCCAGCATATTTAATAACCACTTTCAGTATGGGTGGTATATGGATTATTCTGTACATAACACAGCAAGGAAAGTCACGCAGTCTACCAACAGTACACAGACCTTTCTTTTAACATCTTAACGTTACTTTAAAATATGGCACAGCTAAAAGGTACCGTGTGATTTATAGATCCCATAGGAAGTCCTCTCTTTAGAAATGTATCCGAAACAACGACAGACAGCAAACCAGGATTAAGTGTTCCTCTCTCAGTGAAATGTAACACACATAATGGGTTTCGGACTGGTGTGTAATATCTGAAAACAGCAAATTTCAATCTGTTGAGCACTAAACGCAACAGTGATGATTAACGGCAAATGGTGTCTCCGTTGGTTTTGAAGCTGAAGGACTGCAGACTGGAGGAACCAGGCTAAACCAACATGGTCTAGTTCACTTGTCTTTCACAAATTCTTAGACGCAACACCCGAAGGACCCGAAGGACCTAATGCACCAATGCACCTAATGGACCAATTCACTTCTTAACCCACTTTTGGAACACTACATCTCAAAATTCAGAGGATGCTGGAATGATATCAATAAAGATTACCTTAAAAAATCAGTCAAAAATATTAACCAAAACGTCGGTGTTATGTAGCACAAAGCTGTGTAACAGTAAGAGATACTCTTAGAAAAAATTACTGAATTATTTTTAACTTTTTTTTTCTTAATCTTTGTAAATTGAAACCTGCTAGGAGTACTAATCCTCAAATTAACAAAAAAAAAAAATCTTCATTCTCTGAGGTATTGGTGGTAGACACACAAGAAAATATAATTTCTGATTGAGTTTTGTATAATTTGGAAAATTATGTTTGTTTGGATATTAGTGAAATACTAATTACTGTCTGAGACCACTGATTATGCAAATTTCAAAATTACATGAATACTATTTAGGTACCTTGTAGTTTGGGCATTTCTTAGTAGACAATCAAACAGAAAGATTTTCCACCAAAATGTCTCAAAATCTCAAGTAATCAGAGAGCAAAAATGCAATTACCCTGTGTTTGAAGCAGAGAGAGATGCATTCTGGCAACTTTTCTTGTCAGAAGTGCCTACAGGAACTTCTGTAACAGATCCAGATTTCAGCCAGAAGTGAGTCACCGCAAGAAGGGTAACAAGGGTTTCTGAAGGACTTGCACTAGGGAGTTTCTGCAGGAAAGATGGAAAGAATTCAAAAGAAATAGAAGAAGAAAAGCAGAAAGACTGGGAATAGAAAAGCGAAAAAGAACACGAGTTCAGGGTAAAGCTCAGAAAAATGGGATAAAAAAGCTAGATATATGAGGAGCGGGGATAAAGAAAGAAAACTGCAAGAAAATAAAAAATGGGGAACCTTAAGTAGAGAGGAACAAGGGAAATACCAGTCTCGCTAAATGTTTCCTGGTACAGCAGCAAAGAAGCAAATCATTCTCCCTGTAGGCTCAGGTACCTGACACAAAAAGTCCAGGAGGAGTTTTTGAGTCTGATTATTCTTAACAGATCTCCAGATTACATTTTTAGCTTTCTAAGTTCTGTTTATAAATATATTTAAGATGAATGATTCACTGGAAATATCGGAGAACACGATGTCCTAAATAACAGCAGCCTTTCTACACTCAGTTTCCAGATTGGTAAAATACGTTTGAAGGGATGATACTGGCCCCACAATGCTATGAAATCACCCTACCCCTCTGCTGGAAGCTACATCTCCGCAAGCAGAGCTGTCTGAAGGGAGCCCATCCTCTGTCCCTCCAGCTGTAAACCCACTGCACTAGCGTGAACTCACCTTGTAAAACAGTATAAAACCTTCACTATATAGACATAAACATATGCTATATGGATAATGGGTGCAGCAGACAAGGCTCACAAGCCCCGTTACAATAGCATCAGGAGCAGAGAGTTGTAAACCAGTGTCCAAACCCACAGCAGCTGTGTTCATCAGATCTCCTGAGGTGCCTGACAGCTTTAACAAGTAAAGTAACAAAAAATGCAGATCTGTTTTTTCCGTGGAAGGTATTACACACAAAGGCTACCTTTTGCTTCTCTCAAATGATTGAAAGTGCCCAAGTTATGATGGCCCATGTCCTGTTTTCTGTTTCAACATCTATTTTTCCAGATTGGAAATCTCCAGATTGTTACAGATGTTTCCAGCCTGCCTCCTTAGTAGCACACAGTTAGGAAACTCTTAAAACCTGTTTGCTCTGGTCTGCTGTTTCTCCATCCTGCCTCCACACCAATTTCTGCCTCACTGATGAAGTACCCGTGCAATGGCAGATGGGTTCCCCAAACCCTTTCTCTTTGTGTATGTCAGCATAACGCTACGCCATTTAGATGGCAATATGTTTTAGACTCGTTTTCTCCCCTTTCTTTTGGGGAAGCCCTATGTGGATCCCATTCTAGCTCCCCAAGCAGGACCAGAAGGAGCTGGAGCGGGTTTCCAGGTGAGCAGTGGTTTTTGTCAGCAATTCGTGGCAACGCAGGGTGCAGCCAAAGGGATCCCCGGCGGGTTGGTGTGCTTCCTCCCCGCAAGACTGCTTCTGTTTTGCCCTTGTTTATTCTTCAACCAGGAGCCACTGGGAACAAAGACCATCCAGTGCATGCGTTTGGAAAAAAAAACACAAGAAAAGGCTCTACTGCCAGCAAGCAATAGTGATGAGAGTTTTCTTTAGAAAGCTATGTGAATTATAAACAATATACTACTGCCATGTGTTAAAAAAGAACAAGGTCACTAGCGAGAAAGAAACTAACTGTTATTCTTAAAAGACAAAGTCAGGAGATACAAAAGGGCATACATCATTTCCCTCTGAAATTGTATGATAAAATGACAGCAAAAATCAGCTTAGAAGCAACACGTGAACTAGCCTTCTGTGCCTCCTGCTCTCTTCCTTCCAAGACTAAATGGATCTGTGTCTCTCTTTTGTCACATTGTTGTAACTTTCATTCAGTCTCCCCACTTCACCTTGACCGCATCTGAACAGTGACAATATGTTTCTTGTTCTTCACACTTTTCCCAGCAAGGATCACTGACAGCCTCTTACTTTGTATTTTCTCGGCTTTTGAGGCAGTGATTTTTTTTTTCCTTCTTTTTCCCCCAGCCATCATCATTGCTATTTGGAGAGAATTTGGTTCAATTTCCATTTTAAACGTGAAATGTTTGAATTAGCTCATAATGTCTCCCAGCTTGCAGAGGAAAGAGCTGGTCTTTAAAAAAGAAAAAAAAAAAGTTTTATTTTTTGCAAAATAAAAAATGAAAAGCTGCAGAATAATCCTAAATCATTTTATACCGCACATAAAACTTGAAAATAATGAGAGCTCTTCAATTTAGAAATGATTGGGGTTCTAGGCATACGAATCAGAGAGCGCTGTAAAATTATTAGAACACTACAGCATCTTTCATAAGCATTTCAATTCAGAGGTGATCAAAGATTCTGGACTTGCAGAGCAATTTACTTGGCATTTGCAGGAAAGCCTCACTCTTTCAAACTGAAGCACTCTTAACAATATGAAGAACTCCAATAATTTTAAATTGATGTATACCATACATGCCTAGAAATCCAATTTAGTCTTTAAATAAAAACATTATAACTTCTGAAGTATGAAGGGCCCACCCACAACATAACAGCAATCTGGCCTTTCCAATTCACATGTCAATTCAGCCTAGCTGTTATTTCTCCCATGCTAGGTTTTTCTGGCATGAGGAATTGCTGAAAACATTAGAGATGAGTATTTGTTTCTTTTATCCCTGTCCTTCAGGCCTGCTTTATGATTATCTATGAATTTTTTCCTAAACCCAGTGAACTTCTGGACAGCCCCAGACTGCAACCTGATTTGCAAGGCGTAAAATGGTATTTCTAAATACTTTTGAATACTGCAGATTAAAAACAGAAGACAATGTTTAAGCCACACCAAAGATGCAATATATTCTCAACCAAAACTTTAATTCAGCTGAGTTTAAGTTTGTAAATAAGTATATCTATTTTTCATTTAGCTGAGCCTAGGTTCGCAAATAAGTATATCTATTCTCAACGGAAAGACAAAGTACATTGAATTCTAAAACAGTATTGATAGAGCAGGAAAATAAAATTAAGTCTATATTTTAAAAATTACATCTCAAGTGTACATGAAAAAAAATCGTGAAAAGTCCCCTGAGCAAAACAGGTCTTGTGTTGACCCAGCAGGTCCTCTGCTGCTTCCATGCAAATTGTCCTTCTATGTAAAACAGACTCCTGCCACCACCCAACTTGGGAAGTCTCTCAGTTTCACAGAGCAGGCAACCACTTTTCCAGTCATACTGGCCATACCAGAAACCTTTCCTGTAGCCCACAAGGCTTGTGAGCGGTCACAGGAGAGCTGCTGGCTATAGAAACTCAAGTTGTCTTTTCCTTATTGACACAGATGTAGGGCTGTGTGAGACACGTATGAAGCAGCCAGTGATATTTCAGGTTAGATGTGGTCTTGGCTCACAGTTCTAAAAGTATCGTATTCACTTCTTACTAGGGACTATAAAGACATCAACACAAGTTTGGATACACCTTGATAACGCTGGGAATGACCGGTGCACCAGAAACAAGTAGGTGAAGGGGATTGATCAGACTGGGTGACCACAAATGTTTCCCTCAGGCTTTAAAACCACACAGAAGTGGTTTTGTTAAATACAGGAGATGCAGGTGATGCACTGGTAGATGGAAAAGCCCCGGACAGCATAACCCACTTTTGTCATAAATGGATAAGATGTGCTGCCATTATTTTAGATTTTACCAACTCTAAGTAGCTTCTCCAACGTGCAGCATGCTAAAATACTTTTGAGTTGGAACGAACTTCTGGAAGTCATCTGGTGCAATGCCCAACTCAACAGAGAAACAATATAGATCAGGTCGCTTGGGATTTTGTACAGTCAAGATTTGAGTATATCCAAGGATTTAGTTCTATAAATCACTAATTCTTCTTCACGTTCTTTATCTTTTAAATTACAGTATTCTAAAATTAGGAAATTTCAGATTTTCTGCCTGAGAAGTTGATAGCCAGGCCAGTTTCTAAGGAGAGAACATATCTATGAAATATTAATGTGGTGTAAACCTTGAATGTTTTTTAGTACTATTGGGAGTTTATGTGATCTACGATAAGAAGTCTGTTCTGTGCCCCATGGGCTACAGCTTAGCCTCAAGACTTAGTGGATGTGTGACTTAGTGCAAATTTAGTGGAGACTATGATGTCTGTAAACCCTTACAAAATGTCACACAAAAAAGTATTAGTAGATTTCTACCTCGAACTATGCCAGGCTCACTGTCAGACAGCACAAGTGCTTACAAGTATCCATCATAATATTCTCAGGCTTATAAAATTATTTTAGCCCCTTGTGGTGGAGATTGACACCAGCTAGTAGCAGACGCATTTTAAAGTATGCATTCTCTTTTCTTGAAAATAGAAAAGGACACTAAACCTCTCCATAATCTTTTAAATAATGAAGCCTGAAGTAGCTGTAACTGGGGACATTTGTGACAAAGCTTGAGGACCAAGCCACAAATGTTGGATGTAAAATCGCATATTTCACATGCATCTTAATTATTTTCTACCAGATTTGACCTTCTTTTACCATATTTTTTTGTGTGTGAAGTTTGAAAGCAAAGTTGTTTTGGAAATGGTGTAAAACTATCTACATGTTCAGTATTAAACGTAGATGCAGCCAGAAAAGGAAGAGACATTACCAATAAGCAAATATTTTCCAATGCCTCAATTCTTCATAATTTTAACTGCAGTCTTAAAAGACATTTAAATGCATATAATGTACATAATTTATTTCAGGAACAAACTATTATAGCTTAGTATAGCATTTAACTTTGATGCTCACCTATTGAAATAAACTATATGGGAGAGAAATGTGTTCCCATCTTTCCTGAAGATGTTTTTTGGCAGTGTTCTGTAAGACAAGGTTGTCCAAACAAAAGAGAAAAATAGTTCATGCCATTACAACTATTTTGTGTAGTAGCCAGATGCCTCCTATTATTTTTGAGTCAAAACCTCAAATGTTCATGACATGACAAAAGTCTAGATGTCTTAATCTGTAGCTAACCTTTCAGCTTGCTCAGTGTTGAAGACTGTTGTTCTACTTTGAGTAGTTTAATCAGGTACTTAAAATTTCCCTTTATGAGCACAGCAGCTATCTGAAACCAGCTGCCTTCAGCCTTTCCAGAAGCCTCAGGCCAGGAAGAGAAAAAGGTAAATAATGTCAGGAAAAGTGTCTAAGCTCACTAAACTCTACTAAAAGCTTAAAAGATTTCCCTTTAGGATTCACCTCAACATCTTTTTTTAAATCTAACCTGCCTAATTTCCTGAAGTTTTAAAACATGATAGCACCTTTTTTAAAATACTATTTTTCAATACTAATTTGAGAAGATATGGAACTGAAAAAAATGGTCTTTTATAAACCATTTGCTGCTTTGGCTTTAAAACATTTTGGTATACTGAGAATAGAAGGAACAGCCCTGAACAAGGATAACACTCAGCCGAGTCAAAACCAGCAGCTATCAGTTGCTTTTGCTGTAGGTTTCTCCAAAAAGCCTATTTTCTGTTGGTTTTGGTTTGTTTTCACTTCCTATTAAATGCAATGGAAACAGAGTATGTTTTACACACTCCCATAATTCAAACATTCTGAAATAATTTCACTGAAGCTTCACAAATAAATTATTTGGTTGCAAAGAATACAGAATCATAGAATGGTTTGGGTTAGAAGGGACCTTAAAGATTATCTAGTAATAGTAACATCCAGGAATAGTTACCGTTTCAGCCAAAAGGCCGAGGGCTTGACACAGTTATGAATGTATGGCAACAGGAGTTTGTGAAACAAACCCTTCTGGTAATCCAACCATGGAGGACTTCATCAGGTATCAGCAGTAAAGAGTGTGTTATAGTGTTCCTTAACAGCATGTGTAAGACATTTGATTTGTTGTAAAAGTATAGCCCTGCTTGTAGGGCACTGCCTCCAAAAGAAAATCACATACTCCTGCCTTTTTCATGGAGTATTTCTTTCCGGTTAGTTCTGATAAAAAATATTAAATTGAAACCAACAATTTCTTTTTCACTCTTCCAGATAGATTATGTTGGGAAAAAACCTCACAAATGCCAAACTATGCGTAGGACTAAGGAGGGCATTATCCCAAAGGTGAATACTAATAAGGATATGGAAGCTCTTACAATAGAAAGTACTTGCATACTTACCTACAGCGGTCACTCTTTAAACCATCACAAAGTGCAGTTGTTTTTGTAAACCGACTTGCATTCTACCAACAAACTGAATACAGAGTGCGTATTGTTCAGGCCTTCTTCCAAGACCTGAAAACTAGAAGTAGCTTAGATTATATTTCTATGAT